>NW_021636080.1:0-26507 GCF_004799145.2 Neltuma alba
TTATTTACATCCAGCTACGTACACATTATCACCAAAAAGAGAAAACAGTTTCTCTATGGTTTTTTAAATAGCATTAATGTGTCATAAGGTTATTCTTCTAATTTAAAAAACTTGTTTCAATGCAAGATTTGAAGATATAGGATGAAGTCTCATGATTGTCACGTGTTGATGCACAAATACTTCTAGTTGCTATTCGAAGCATTATGAAAAATGATGTAAGAAGCACTATTACGAGACTTTGTATGTTTTCAATGTTATTTGCAGCAAAGTCATTGATCCTGCTGAATTAGGTGAATTAGAAAATGAAGGTTATGTGATCCTCTCCAATTAGAAATACACTTTCCTCCATTTTTTAACATCATGGTCCACTTGATAATTCACCTTGTATGAGAGATAAGACTTTGTGGCCTTATGTATTTAAGGTGGATGTATCCATTTGAAAGATACATGAAAATCCTAAAAGGGTACTCTAAGAATCCTCATCAACTTGACTAATGACTATGTTATTTTTAATTTACAGGCATTCTAAGATAGTTTGCCATATGACATAGAGGAAATCAACTTGGTGAGGGATACTTTGTTAACACATTACTAGAGAATTTTGAAAATGTAAAATACTTAAGTCATTTATCACATTTTAGTTTATTGTTTAATTATTAACCAGTTGAGTATTTGTTGATATATTAAGTGATCAAATAAGAATTGGATGTTAGTGTTAAGATAAACATCTTGAAATGGTTCTGCATATTCTTCTGTCTCTACTGGTTGATTTGATTCTGTAAATTGTAGGGAGGTTGTAAAGGAAATTCACACAATATTAAAAAAAATTGGAGTTTTGAACAATAGTTATTTGTATAACTGCTGTTAAAAACATTTTTAATGGTAGTTATTTTAATAATCACCATTAAAAATAGTCTCTTCACAGTGGTTTGGTCAATAAAACTGTTGTGGAAAGTTACTTTCCATGGCGTTTTAACTAGAAAACTACCGTGGAAAGTTATTTTTCACATCACCTCCAAAACTACAGTGGAAAACTCATTTTAATTGCCGTTAAAGACCTTTTTTCTAGTAGTGTATGCATATTAAGAAAAGAAAATTTAAAGTCAAGGGGTTGGGGTGCCATTGAAATTAAAGAGGTGCTTTCTAATCCGGCATCTTGGTACTCTATTAGAGCTGCTACTTCAATGTTCTCTTCTATAACAGGTTGGACACCCTCAACTTCAATCTTGATACTTTGATCGATTGTGCCCTTGGAACCTGATAAAACATCACAACAGCCAGGTAATAAAGGCTCCTCATTATTTCTTTGTAATTGCTCCACTTCTTGTGCATGGATGGGTACATTAAATGTAGGCATAGGAGGTTGAAAACTTTTGACAAATAAGGTGGTGTTTAGCTTTTAATCTTGAGGTCCCTGTTCCTCCTCATCTAAGTCATTAGGCCGTGGGATTCCTTCTTCTCCTTCCGTTTTCTTCCATAACAAATGTTCATAATATGCTCTAAAGAACTCATGGATGTCCTCTAATTCCTCTTCTATTTCTTTGGATTTTCCAAACGTTTCTTGATGCATGAATAATTCATGGTGCCAGGCCTTAAGTTTATCATACACTCTTTTTAAAATACTTGTTTAGTCATCCATGTTGGGTAATATAAGGAAGGTGTCCAATCCACTTGGTTGAGGGTTATGGTGTTGAGGTGGAGGTTCAAGATAGGAAGGGGGAGAAGGTTCATGCGGTGGAGGTTAATATGATCGGTGATAGGGTTCATTTAATGGAAAAGGTGGTTCATATGGTGGTCTATGTGGTGAAGGAATTAGGTCACAGTAGGGGCTACATGGGGGGGAAGGAGGATTTAAATATGGCTTATATAGAGGGTGTTGTGGATGGAATGAAGGGACTTGGAAAGGTTTATATGAAAGATCATTCATCCTATTAAGGTTATGGTCATGGTTGTGGGGAGAAACACTATATCTTTGACAATTTAAAACCCCTTTCTAGATTCTTTATCCGGGCTAAAAGAAGCTCTAGCTATTGTTGTGCTGATTGAGATCCTTGATAAAGAGCTTCATTCATCCCATTATCATTGCCTACAAAAGAGTGAGAATTCAAAGGCAGATAAGGATCGCCATTAAAGCTATCATCAAACAAAACTATAAGAGAGCCTATAATTATAGTGAAGTTTCAGTCATTTCAAAAATAATACAAGTACCAATAATCAAATAAGAAATGCAACGAAAGTATGCTAAAATCAAAATAAAATCAAGATATTTATTTGAGTTTCTAAAAATTTTAATGCTACGCAAATGCAACTGAAACTAACAAAAAAAATGCAAAGAAAATGCAAAGATGCAAAATGCCATGCAAGGTATGCAAAAAATAAAATAAAATAGTAAAATAAAAATAAGATAAAAAGTCAAAATAAAATCAGGATTTTTTTGAGTTTGTTTTTTGAAAAGAAATTTTAATGATGCACAAATGCAACCTAAACTAGAAAATAAAAAAATAAACTGAAAGGGAAAAAAAACAAAAAAAAAACTAACACTTAGTTTACTAGGGAACCAATTACTTGCCTCCCCAGTAACGGCGCAACTTGATTTGAACCTTTTTAGTCGTCTTGGGTTAAATCAAAAATAAAACCAAATTATGCAGTAAAACACAACTCAGGTCGTGTCTTATGAGGAACCTTTATCAATTCCTAAGTTAACTAAGTGACAAAAGAATTAAAAGGGAGGGGTTTCAAAAAGGATTTTTGTTTTCAATAAAACTGATTATGAAAATAAAGAAATAAATCTAAACTACTTTTTTTTGGTATTTTTAAGAAAGAGAAAATGAAAAATGCAAATTTAGGTTTTAGAAAAATCAGTGATGAGAATGCTTCTTGAAAACAAAATGCAGCTATCTTTGCTTGATAAAAATATCGGAGTAAAGTAATGCACCAATTTAAAAAGCAATCCCAAACATAGTTTAGGTCAAGTAAACTTAACACTTGACTATCCTAAATGTTAGATAGTAATCAAATTATTAAGCCACTTTTAAAAATCTCTTGATGTGCAATTTAAATTAAGTTAATAAAACTTGTTTTCTATCAAAGAATGCTCACGAAGACACTCAATTACAATACATCTTAACCGTAAAATCCAACAACACGCCAGATAAAATAATTTTAATGAATGTAGAGGAAATATATATAAATTCAAATCCCAAGTAATACAACTCAAATTTAACTAAAACAATCTAATTAACAGAAATTATAACGCATAATCTCAATCTTCAAATCAAATAAGATTATTCCTAACACAGGAAAAATCTAATGAAGTCTAAGAGAAAAGTAATTGGAAAACTAAATACTCTCCTAGTTGAGGGTCCAAGCTCAAGCTATCTTTCCATCTCTAAGAAGCCCAATGGGACTAGCTTCTCATAGCTCTAACAGCATCTTCAATACGTTTAAGGTATGAGGAATCCATGGAAGCTATGGAGAGAAAGTGCGTGTGAAGGATTGATAGCAAAGAAATAAAAGGAAACAATGATGTGGCCGAAAGAAGGAGATGAAAATTGGAGATGAGATCGGCCGATTGTGTGAATGAATATATGAAAATTGGTGCTGTGCGTGTAGCGTCTGATTGTGTGGAATTGAATTGATGTTGGCGGCAGCGTGTATGCGTGTGAAGAGGATATGAAAACTGTTGTGCGCGCCGCCTCAATCAACGTCCCGGAATCAATATATATATAAACATGGTAACCTAATCCTATGATGCCCTGCGCTTGCGTCTCTTGTCTCTCCCCCCCCCCCCCCAGCTTTCCTGTTATCTTTTTTTCTTTTTTTTAGGCCTGTAAAATATAAATTGAGATGTTATCCTAGAGCCCAAAATCAACTATTTAAAAGGAGATAAAAATATGATAAGATTTCTTTTTAAATTTTTAATTTTATGCAATAAGTATTTAATTCAAAATATCCACAATCAATGCAAATTATCCCACTTTAACTGATAAATATTCCCAAAAAGATATCAAATAACATATTAAAATAGGGATTTATCAATAAAAGAATTTAATTGGAATTATTTTAGTAACTCCGTAGGGGTGTTCCAGAGAGTATTTTGACTCGAGTTGATGACTCCATTCAACTAGGTAAACCAGGTCATCACTTACAGTTACTCAAAGTTGTCCTCAGATATTTCAGTGAGTAGAGGCTAACTTCTAATTACAAACTTGAGTTATAGAAAGAATGTGACAAGATGACCATTGACTCAAGACTTAACTTTTGGTTAGTCAAAGTTGGCTTCCTATAACAATGTATAACTTCTAGCTAGTCACTGGAAGTTATATGTGGCATGCTAACACAGTACGTCAGTACGGGCATTATTTGTAGGACACGATGAAATAACGTTTAAGTACTCAAAATCAAGCCAAAAACAAGACCTCACTAACTGATATTTGAAAATACGTAACCTGAAGTTCCAGAAAGTTTGACTTGAGGTTAAAAGGAACCAATTTAGTAATGATAATATGAATCGATATACATATGAAAGTCATTGCAAGTTATATTTCAGAACAGACTTATATAAAATATAACTTAAATATATGACTCGGGTTAACTGACGAGATAAGCATATTATCTTCTAGTTGATGCAAGTTATCCTGCAAAACAAATCTTCTCTTAATTTTGTTGCCATCAAAATACGGATCAAAGAGTTGTGTGGTTGTGGGATCCCTTTAATATATTTTCATGTCTATCCTGTTGCAAGCAAAAGTCATTCTGATCGTCCATATACCTTTAAGCTATTCCAAGTCATTCAGAGAAAAAGTTTCAGTCTCTTCAGCTTAATTTCTAGTTATTATAATATAGATTTATTTGAATATTCTAAAGTTATTTCTTTAACGGCAATAAATTATTCTTTTTTTTCCCGGTTATCATAAAATAATGAGATGCGACAAAATAAGATTATCCAATCGTTTAATGATAGTTTGCTTTGTAATAACCTTGAAGTAGAGTACATCTAAATGAGAAAGAAAAATCAGAACCAGTTATCATCACTCTAAACTCATTAGATTTAGAACCGCGAAGTACATCTAAATGAGAAAGAAAAAACAGAACCAGTTATCATCACTCTAAACTCATCAGATCTAGACTATCCAAATAAATTTTAGATGGTCTGGATTTATTTTTTTTATTTATTCAAAATAATTATTGTAATAGGTATAGAATATAAAATAAAGATAATCTCTTAACTATTATTTTTTTAGAAAATAATATTTTCTATTTAAAAATAATTAATTAAAAATTTAAAATCTGAACCATTTAAATGAGATCTGAATAGTCCAAATCTGATGAGCTTAGGATATTTATCAAGGTGATAAGAACTCAAGGTGGTTCCAGAAAAATCTTGCATTTAGTGCCATGCAATCTTGATACATAGAGCTTATGTATGTTTGTACTAGACTCCGACGACGATTCCAACATGAGAAAAGGACACTATTTCCCTTAAAAAGTCAGACTCCATCGACCCCTCCTGTAGTCCTCCTGTAATGTCCGCAGCCTTCCCGAGTAAAGGCCTAACATACTGGCCTAATTGAGAAATTGATGTTAGTCTTATATATAAAACTTATTCTATATGTTTGCTATTTTTTTCAAATTAACTCTATTAATATTCTCTCAACAATAATCAACTATGAGAAGAAATTGGAGAATTAAGGAAGATGTTTTGGGAAAAAAATATCACACACTACAAAAAAATTGACTTTCAGCGGCGACAAAAGTCGCCGCTGAAAGTACAAAAATCGCCACTGAAAGTTTTTTGCGACCACAAGTCGCCGTTGAAAAGTCGTTGCTATAGCAACCGTGGTTGAAAACTTTTAGTGGCGACTAAAAAGGTCACCGCTCAAAGATACTTTCAGCGGCGACTTTTAGAAGTTTGTCGCTGCCTAAAACACTTTCGGCGGCGACATTTGTCGCCGCTAAAAAGTATTTTAGCGGCGACTGTCGCCACTGAAAGTAATGCCTAACAAGAATTGACTTTACCAATGCCACGTCATCACCGCCGGTGTCACGTCATCGTCGCCGGCCCCCACGTCGTTATTGTCGACCTCCACGTCATCCCCATTAGCGGCCACATCATCACCGCCGACCACCACATCATCACTAGCCACCTCCACGTCATTGCCACATCACTCTTCCTCGCCACGTCATCGTCCAAATATTTTCGCCTTAAATGTGCCTTCTTCCAGGTTCGAACTTGTGATCGCCTCCTTTCGTGTCCAATCTTTTTGCCGCTGAGCCAAATTGAATTTGTTTATTAATATTGTAAAATAAAATATATATTATTATATTATACTTTCAGCGACAACAAAAAAAATCACCACTGAAAGTCTTGGTTTCAATGGCGAACTTTCAGCGACGACTAAAAAAGTCGCCATTGAAAGTCTTAGTTTCAGCGGCGACCTTTTTAGTCGCCGCCGAAAGTCGTCGCCTAAAGTCTGTTTTTTTGTAGTGACATTAACTAATTTAACTAACATTATTAATCTATTTAAATTAGTTAATAGGTCTTACATTAAAAACCAAAAAAGTAATTAAGACTAGTTATGGGCCAAACAAAATAATAGATACTTTTACACGAAAAAAATAGTAGATACTTAAAGGAGACAATTTTATAGGTTAGAGTAGCATTAGACCAAATGTAGACTTTAGTTTAAGATTTTTTATTATTTAAGGAGTGACTAATAAATTGTAAGCCAATACTTAAATTTAAAAAAAAAAAAGAGTTTTTAAATAATTCTATAGACTGAAACGAATTAAAATGGTTTCAAAATCTTCTTTATCATTATTATATATATACTACCTTCGGTCCTTAATATAAGACCCCATTTGACTTTTTGTTTGGTCCTAATTATAAGACCCCAATCCATTTTGTCTTTCATATTTATGTATTTTTTTCCAAGATAGTCCTTCTAATGATGATAGTTCTAGCCAATACACTTAATTAGCAAGGATATTTTAGGAATAACAACACTTATTTATTATAAATAACTAACTTAACTTACTTTCTTAATCTTCTCAAATTAATCAATTGGGTCTTATAATTAGGACCGAAGGTAGTATATATAAAGAAATTAGGTGTTACAACCTTTTGTATGAGGAGGAGGTTTCGGTTATGCGACATGTGGGTTATGGGCCCATCAACTCCAATTCCACTATCGAGCTCCATTATTGTGGGGCACACAATTTAGATGATAATTTTTTTTTGGGGGGGGGGGGACCGTTTCCAAAATGACAAGTTGTCATTTGTTCTTGAGAAGGTGTCCATTGATCTAAACATTTTAATGGTTTTTTACCAATTCTTTTAGATCCATATATATATCATGGAATCAAAATTATGTTGCATTTTTTTTATATTTTGATGAGATCAGTTATTTTAGATTCATATATATATATATATATATATATCGCACGGAATCTAAATTATATTCGACCTGCTTTATTGATAGGGACAGTTCCTCATAAAAGATGCTTTTAATTTAAAAAAAGGACATATTTGTTTAAAATATTACTTGTTTGGACACGAGTTTTTAACACGAGACAAGAATTAGAAAAGAAATGAAAATGAAACCATTATTCCAATTTCCAAGCTTGTTTGGTCGTATGTGTTTGTTTTTTAATTTACTATAAAGTCTATTTGTCAAATTGAAGCTTGCCAAATTAGAAGTAGGGCAAAATTGGATAATTGCAATGAAATTTATGTCTAGATATTTTTTAAGAAGTCAATTTGCTAAATTAAAAAGTCATTTGAAATTTGAATGATAAAAATCATAAGTATTTTTAAATGCGTAATTGTTAAAAAGGCATATTTGATAATGTATAATATTGGACACGGTAGGCAACAAGATATTTAAATATGTGTTTATATATTCAAATGAGACAGAATATTTTAATACATATTTAAATAAAATTATATAAATATTAAAAAAATTAAATGATCAAGTTATATATAATTTAACTCTTTAATACATAAAAAGATATGTATTTGAAAAATTTTAAAAATAAAAATTGCATATTAAAAGTATTATAAAAACTACCGACAAACTTTTTTTTGTGTGGGTAAAAGTAGGGTTAACAGGAATCTATTATCTATCTATTATCTATTATTTATGTAAAAGTTGGGACTAATTTGGAGTGATTCTTTTAATTTTGTGCTTTGGATTTATCTGCGTGCGTTGAAGATTAGGGGAGAGGAAATTTTCGGTTGAGTAAATGTGTAAGAGATGGGAAAGAACACCAACGGTCAAAGCACCCCGCTCACAATATATTCATCTCTAATTATCTTAAAAACTTCTAATAGTAAAATATAATTAAACTAATTAATTTAAAAGATATACTCCTCCGTCCCTAATATAAAACCCTTTTTGTAGTGTAATTTACACTACAAAATGGGTCTTATATTTAGGACCGAAAGAGTAGGTATCTTGTCTTTATTGCTCATATTATATCTATTCATAAGAGATTAGAAGCCAAAATATGTTTGCCAAATGTGATAATGTGCTTAGAAATATTCACGAGGAAGCACTCAACATTTAAAATTTTTGACTCTTATGTGCCTTGAAAATTTATTTTCATAGCAAAAATGTTCTAACCGCTATCCACTGTTAAGTTTCATCATTAAACTACGTTATTTGACTTGTGTCTTTAACAATCAAAATTAATAGTAAATAATAATTCAGGGTACAAATGATACAAAATAAAACTTTCAAAGCACGGGAAAAAATTTCAGTTATGGGGCGCTTCTTCATAAAGACTTTCGAGGTATTTAAACATCTTATCTCATTACCAAACTGAGAAAGATGTAAAGTAAGAAAGCTGAATGCTAGTTTAAAAAAAAAAAAAGTAAGAAAGTGTAATATCATGCAAAACAAGCTTAAGAAAATATCAATGCAAACATTGACAAATTGGTTGGAAGATTGGGACGTATGGGTTAAGATTTAAGAATATCTTCGTCCATGGGTTTAGACTTTAAGGGCATGCTGGTGAAAAAAAAAATGACTTTAAGGGCATAGGTTTTAAGGGATTGTAAATTCTTAAGCTTCTTTTTGTCTTGGACAAATTTAAAGAATGACCATGGAAGAGGAGGGAGCAGAAAATGAAGTTCATGGGTCTTTACTATTTACTTCATTTAGTGTTTGTTTAATATATATTTCATGGTTTCCGCCATTTATTTGCGTCTTCATTAGTTTTTCATACGCTTATTTTCTCTTTCGTTATTAAATTTGGATAATATTGCTCATTTGTTTAACACTTCTAAAACAATATTGCTCTTATGTAAAAACTCTGGAAGTAAAAATCATCAAAGAGAAAGCACAAATGTTCCAACAAGAAATATGATAACATCTTAATGTTAAATTTAATATTAATAAAGCATTTTCAAAATTTGAATTCCGAATTGACTGTTTATAGTAACAATGAGGCTGAGGGAGAGGAATCATGAGAGAATCTAGATACCTGATAATCCATTCATCTCATTTTACTTTTAAAATCTCATCTCCACCCTTAAATAAATAAATAGTTCAATTTTACTATTTAAAAAACTATTATTATAATATTTTATAAATTAAAATATTTTATTTTTAATTGTGCTAATGAAATTTCAACGCCTTCAATTTATTTTTGATGTAGTATTATGATAATATTTTCACAAAATAGAGAAAATTTCATTCAAGAACCGCTGTAAAAATTTAATATCCATTCATCCACAAATAAAATTCTATAATTTCAATTTAGTATTTAAGAATAAAAATGAAATTATAATTTATATGAAATAATCAAAATGCCCTTGTGCTATTTTTTTAAGAAAAAGTCAATCATCGCCAACACCAGTGGAATATTTTTCACTAAAAATGTGACCAAGAAGAGCTGTGAAACCAAGGTCCCTGGCACACCAGCAGATAAATTTCCAGCAAGCCTTTAAATGCTTTTAATCATGTGATGCAAACAACAGATGTAACAAACTTATGTTTCTAATGTACATCATAATTCCCTTATACTGTATATTGTTAATTCGTTTATCTGTATTTGTTAAGTGGTCAATTGTAGTTACTCTTATGCGTTTATTTACTAGTAAAATTTTGAAAATATGAAAAATAAGAGTTATCTAATTCTTTTTATGTGTTGTTGTCAATTCCTTTATATGTGTACTTGTTAATTGGCTCACTCTTACCTCCTGGATGGGGAGGCATGGGCATCTCTTGTTTTTTTTAGAGCCTTTCAGCACAATTCTTCATGCTAATCCCTTCACCAAATTTAATGGTGATATAATTTCGAGTTCCCTAAGTATTTATTACTAATTTTTCAATGTTTTTACCGTCAAAAATCACAATGTATTATTGGAATTTTTGGGCTGAAATTTTCTGTATATATTCTATACCTTATTAATAATTTGTGTAGCTATGTTGATAAATTATGAATCAATTATGATATGATATCTATGTTTTATAAAATTAGAAGCCAAAAATTTCTTGGGGGATTTGTGAGAGCATTGGCATTGCCCCCCCCCCCCCAAAAAAAAAAAAAAAGCATCGGCATTGTCATATGCGATAAAATAACCGGAAAAAAAGGTGCTATTTTGGATCTTCCCTTGGGCCTTTAATTTTATTGGTGTTCGACCTATTCACATCGGCCTATGAAAATTAAGGCTTGGGCCATTGAGTGCTTTGAATTTTGTACTATTTCGGCCTATTACAAGCCTCACAAACGCTGTCTTTCTCTATGGCTGGTTGCTAGGACTACCATATCTAGTTTTATCTCATCTTTAGGCTTTTGCTCCCCTTTGTATTAAAAAAAAAAACAACAGAAAAAAGAAAGAAAAGAAAATGCGAAATTGAAAGCCTCGCCATCATTGTTGGAACCTAGAAAAACCAAAGAGAGATTAGTCAAATTCACCAAATGACATGGATGTATTTTTTTTTCCTTAACAAAACGTCAATTTTATTCAAACGCAATTATGTGTAAAAGTAGGGACTAGTTTGGAGTGATTCTTTTAGTTCTGTGCTTTGGGTTATCTGCGTGCTTTCAAGATTAGGGGAGAGGAAATTTTCGGTAGAGTAAATGTGTAGAGATAGGAAAGAATGCCAATGGGGAAAGCACTCTGCTCATAATATATAAGTATATATATTCATATCTAATTGTCTAAAAAATTCTAATTATAAAATCTAATTAAACTAATTAATTTAAAAATTTTATAGGTATCTTTTTTTTATTGCACGTTATATCTATCCATAAAAGATTAGAGGCGCAAAATATGTTTAATTTGTCAAAACGAGCAAGGATTTAAAGTAATAAGAAAGCTAAATGCTAGCTAAAAAAAAGGTAAGAAAGTTTAATTTCATACAAAACAAGCTTAAGAAAACACACTACAAAAAAAAAAACAATTTGTCACAGTTTAATTTAGTGATGCCAATTGTAGCGATTTGAGCAACTGCTATAAAATCTACCGAAGCAAACGATTTTGTGGCGGTTTATTGAAACCGCCATGTGAGAAGTCTAACCACAACAATATTTTTGTCTTGATTCCTTAACCGCTAGTAATAACATCATGGATGAGACCACTTTGTGACAACTTGTAGCCATTGGTAAACCGCTATAAATGCAAATGTAAGGTGGGAAATGAAATTTGAAAATTTGTTGCAGTTTTGAAAACCGCTACTAATGAATGGCACAAAATTTTCGTTTGGTGGAAATCAAAAAATTTGCAATGGTGCCAAATTTTGTAGTAGTTACAGAACCGCTACAAATTGCAAAATTTTGAAAGAAATGGTACCAAGAGGAATTTGCGGTGATGTAAAAATGTCATGGATGAGATCACTAACATTATGCCTCGTTCAGATGCCTCATGCCAGAAAGTGTTTGATATGAGACTGCCCCTGACTGGGAGGTTCCTACCTCAGAAGATGCACAATGACCTTGACCGTAGAACACTTGGTGTGGCACCAAAACCAAGGCCTTTAACCCATCCCAGGTGTTCAAGTCGATGTAGACTTGCCTTGAGTGAGGTGGTGGGAACTACAGCTGACCCATGAGACTCTCGGAGTTTTGCAGCACTCTAGGTCATCTGCTCCTACTAAAACAATTTAATAAATTTAATATTTATACATTAAATTAAATTAAATTAACAATAAAGTAACAATAAATATTTAAACATTAAATTAAATTAAATATCTAAACCCTAAATTAAAAATTGTAATTAAATCTAACAACAACTTCCTCAGCCTGCTCGGATATATAGTGTTGTCCCTGTGCCTATAGAGCTACAACCACATCTCGCTATAGATGGGCGTTCCTCCCTCCTCCTGCTTCTTCCTCTCCTATAAATTGATAATAAAACAAAGAACATTGTTATTATTTAAATTTACATACACATATAACTTGATTAAATTTGCAGTATTACTCACAATCTCATTATAAGTAACAAGAAATGTCTTTGAACCGATCGTATGTTGGATATCTTGATGGTTGCGGCTCATGATGTTTCTTTGAGAAAGATGTTGAAACATAATTAAAACAAAATTAGTGAGCTGACACCAAAATAACATAACAGTAATGTAATGAACTCATACCCTCTACTTATGTGTCAATCTAAACTGGACAAAAGATGTCTAGTCATTAGCAAGGACGCCATCTGGGACATCTGCTTGCAACTCCCCAAGGGATCTCTTCCCGTTGCCTTTCCTTGTATTGTACAGACAAACCTTCCCGTTCTTCCAGCTCTCCCCTAACTTCTTCACAGGGTATGTATTCGTTTCCTCGCCAAAAATAAATTTGTTTTACAATTTTAAATAATAAAATTATGATTTAATTACTAAGAAATCAAATTCAAAATGCAACTCATAATTATTTAAAGTCAAATATTTAATTATAAATTTCAATTACTAATTAATTACATTCAGCAGCTCCTAGGCATCATTCTTGTTCTTTCGTGACATCTTCTTCTAGTTTGGCTCATAGATGGGAAAGAATGTGTATTGCCCACTCAGATAAGCTAGATACCGGTTGAATAGGTGTCCTCCTAGCTCAATTAGTTGATCGTGGTTATTTAACGGGACTGTGACACATACATCTTGCACAACGTTTAGCCTCATCGTGGATCTATTGCTAGCTTGGTCTGCACAATTTAATTGATAATCAAATAATATTAATAACAATCTATTATTATAAATATTAAATAACACATTTGTCAATTGATATAATTAAAAATTTCACTTACCTACAACCTCTACCTCCCATCCACCCAATCATCCACTAGCTCAATGCGGCTGATTCTACTGCTCCTCCTTTTCCACTGCTACTATTAAGGTTCAGTCGAAATAGTCATCAATCATATAATTTTTCACACTGATCAAGGACCGTCATCCTCCTCTGGTGGCTCCTTAGATGACCCAAGCTGATCAAGATGCTGGGAGGTCTCGTAGGATCAACGAGATCTTTATTGTGCTGATGAGCCATAATGCTATTTAAACTATAAATAATTAATTATACAAAATAAAAAATTATTTAAATATGAATTTAATAAATTCTAAACATTTTATAATTACATTTCAAAGTATAAGTGAGAATTGAAGAAATAAAAATCAAATTCAATTTTCTGAAATTAAATAAAATAATAAAAATGTTATTAAAATAGTATCACTTTTAATGTTTAATTAAATTAATTACCAAATAAACAAATTTTATTATTAAATAATTAAAAATAACATGCAAACTAAAAAATTAAAAACATTAACATATATAATCATCACAATTAATTAATTAAAAAATTTAAATCACAAATAATTAGTTAAATAAAATATAAAATTAAAATTTGTTTAAATATGAATTTAATAAATTCTAAACATTTTATAGTTACATTTCAAATCATAAGTAAAAATTTAAAAAATAAAAACCTAATTCAACTTTTCTGGTATTAAATAAAATACTGAAAAATGTAATTAAAATAATATTACTCATACTATCTAATTAAATTAATTACTAAACAAAAATTTTTTATTATTAAACAATTTAGAAATGACATGCAAACTATAAAAATTAAAAATGATAACACATCAACTGAAATAATGTTAATGCCAATTAAATCAACAAACCAAATTAAATTTTAAATTAATACAACACTAATTAAATTTTTAAATACACTAACTATTAAAAAAATTAACTAATATATGAACTTTCATTCGTACCAAGGCAGTTAGAAGTGGATCTAGAGATACAATGGAATTCAGGAAAAAAAAAAATTGGTAGAACCTCACAACTTAAACATGCAAAAAGTGGAAAAAAAAAAAGAGGGGCAATGTATATATAAACGTCATGATTTCTAGAAAACGGCTACAACCCTAGAAGCTTAGAGCAGTTGTCAACAAACCCCTACAACTAGCTTATATGTGTCATTTCTGTGTTAAATAACATAACACTTTTTCGTTGTTGTCCTAAAACCACTACAATATTGCGCACTTTGCAGCGGTTTACACTACAACCGTGACAAATTTAAGCGGAAACTATAACGTCTATAGCGGTTTATTGATAAACATTACAAATGTGATGCACTATTCACCTTCTATGATAGTTTTGTTCAACAAACCGCTACAAATTTTGCGCTAAGTTTCCTATATTTTTTTTGTAGCGGTTACATACATTAAACTACAACAAAAAATCTGCCACAAATGTGGCACCAAGTTTGCATGATGGTGTTATATTTGTAGCAGTTATTCGAGCGCAAAAACACTACAATGTGTGACACCAAATATTTTTCTTACCAAACCAATGCAGATTTATAGTGATTTATCTCAAAATAACAATTTCAGTGTTTTGTAACGGATTTTAGTAACCACTACTATTACACCGCCGGAAAAAATGAGTTTTTTTTTTTTTTTAAAGTGATATCAGCTGCTATCATAGAGACAAATTGGTTGGAAGATTGGGACGTGTGAGTTAGATTTAAGGGTCTGGAGTTTAGACTTCAAGGGCATAGGTTTTCAGGGATTCTAAATTCTTAGGGTGTGTTTGGATGAAACCAAACCGTGGTTTGGAAAAGCGATTTTGGAGAATAGATTCTGAGAAAAAGTGGTTCTGAGAAGTGAGAGTGTTTGGATAGTTATTACTAGAAGCACTTTTTACATGTGGAAATTACCAAAAAGGGTATAAGTTAATATGATAATTATATAAGGGATAGATTTTATGATTTATTTTGATTTGAAGAAATAAAATTGTTAATGAAAATTTTTTTACTAACATAATTAATAATATATAAGATAATATAATTAATACATAATTAATATGTGTACATATATTTATAAAACATAATATTAAATATGTTTATAGAAAAATGATTTTTTTATAACAGAAAAATATTAATGTTCTTTAAAGATTGTAAACGTGAAATCCCATAACATTTTTTCACAACTACATTTTGTAATAACATACTACATGTATAATAACCTCTGATGTTTAATACAATTAATTAATTAATTGTCACCACACATATATATTCATAAAATATAAGAGTGAAAATATTTTTAGAGAAGATGAATTATTTTGTTGCAAACAAAAAGTCATGTATTTTTCATGAAGATTATAAACATAAAATGGGATGATATTGTTTGATAAAATAGAATAAACACGTCTTAAAATAATTTATTAATTATTCAAGTAAGTAATAATTAGCTTGAGAATATAAAATATAATATTAATAAGAGAAATATAAATAAAGAAGTGTCATAATCATTAAGATGATGCATCGATACAAAGAATTTGTAATAGGTTTTGTTTTTAATTACATATTACAATCTACGATAAAAGGAAATAAATAAGACATGACTACTATCCTCGTATTGAATTAACAAGTTCGTCTCTTATGCTGTCACGAACTTGAGCCATGTAAGATAAGATTGAATTGATGAATGTATACGTGAAAATCCAACCCCATCATCATCATCTTCTGCATAAGTACCTTCTTCTTCCAACTGAATGAATCCAGGATCAGTAATAGATGTCGTTCTAATAAAATTATGTATAGCCATCGTTGCACAAACGATTTGAACTTGTGTTTCATAATCATAGGATGACATGTTTTGTAAGATTGCGAACTTTTTTTTTCCAAACTCCGAAAGTTCTTTCAATTGTACTCCTTAAACTAGAATGGAAATAATTAAAGATCTCATTGTCATTTTCAAACCCAGATGTCCTTCGAAAATCAGGCAGATGGTAACACTCCCGTCTGTATGGGCTGAGATATCCATTCGGTGTTAGGTATCTAGCATCCACCAAATAATATTTTCCTATATAAAAAATGAAATTATTGTAAATTATGTTTCTATTGTTAAGCTAATATAAAAAAAATGTAGGAAATAAAAAAATACCTTCAGGTGGATGGGGAAAGTTCATTGAAGGAGTTGTGAGGGCATGATCAAATATCCGAGCATCATGTGCGCTACCTTCCCATCCGGCCAAGACAAAAGTAAAACACATGTCCCAATCACAAACCGCCATGACATTTTGTGACACTGTTCCTTTTCTAGAGAAAAATTTAGTTTGATCTGTTGCACTGACAATGCAGGAAACATGTGTGCCATCAATTGCTCCAATAGCATGTTTAAAAAAAGGCCAGTATTTACCAAACCGAATTTTTGTATGAACATGCCGGAATGTTGGATCTTTGGTTTGATATTAGACATGGCAAGTCTACAGCATGCCATTAGGACATTATGAAAATGTCTGCTAATTGTCTCCCCTGAATGTTGAAATCTTTCTTGTTGCATTCTGCTACTAAGTGCATGGCCAACGGTATGTAAAAACATTGCAACTGATTCATGTAACCCTATACTTTTAGTTTCTTTTAGACCATGTTGTTGCAATTGTTCCACCAGACTTAAGAACACATCCCGTTCCATCCTAAACATGTTATAGCAATGACTGGGGTTGCCATGTAAACACATCCCTTACCTATAAGCTACTTGTATAAGCACTTGTATGCCGAGGGTCCTTACACAAGTTCAAAGTAGCGTATGCACTGACCAATGTTTGCAACTTTGTTACCCTTTTTTTTTCATCCCTTAGCATCACTACAAAAAATATGTTAATTCTAGCGGTTAGAGTGTTACATTTCTACTAGCGGTTTCTAACCGCTACAAATTTGATTTGTAGCGTTAAGGAAACCGCTAGAAAAATTGGGCAAGAAAAAATTCTAGCGGTTATCGCAACTGCTACACATCATGTCAAAACGATAGAAAATTTCTAGCGGTTTCTAACCGCTAGAAATATCTGAAGGAGAAACATTCCTAGCGGTTATCAAACCGCTAGAAAAGTCCCGGAAAAAAATTTCTAGCGGTTTTATAACCGCTAGAAACCTGCTAACGAAATCCATTTTGCCGGGAATTAAATAATTTCAGTAGCGCGCGGAAATTACTAGCGGTTATAGAACCGCTAGAAATGTTTGGGAAATTAAATTTTCCCGCCAATTGAATTTTAGGAATGGCGGGAAAAAAATTTCTAGCGGTTTGAACCGCTAGAAATTTTGGCGCAAAATTTAAATTTGACAAAATATTTCTAGCGGTTCGGAACCGCTAGAAATGTTTACCGTGCAGAAAAAAAAATTTATGGTTTTTCATATTATAATTTTAAAACCATTAAATAAATTATTTTGAAGAATTTTTGTTAATTTGTATAATTAGTTATATTTACATTTTATATATTCAAATTTTGTAATAAACAATATGTAATTAAATTATGAATGTGTCAAAAGAAGTGAATTTAATTTAATAAGATAATTTAATTGAATATTTAATAAGATAGTTGAATTGAAGATGATATATTTTGTAATATTGAACCTATAGTATTAGGTTGATGAGTATTTGAATCAGTTGAGGAGGGCATGACAGTGTGGAGAAGAAAATCTGAAAGGAAAGGAGAAATAAATATGTTAGTAATTTTTAAATAAAACAAATAAAAGATACAATGAATTATAAAATAAAATTCACTTACCATAGAGTAAAGAGAAAAAAACCACCATATGAGATAGTAAGAAAAAAAGAGAGAATTATGAAGAAGAATAGGAGAGGAAGGAAAAGATATGGAGTAAATGAATGTAGAGAAGATATGGTATTTATAGAGATCAGCGACACATTTGTAGCGGTGTTTTTGTAGCGTTTTATTGCATTTTGTAGTTGTTATTCATTTTCTAGCGTATATATAAGCGCTAGTATTTCGTAGCGGTTATATATGTAGCGGTTATTAACCGCTAGAAATTTAGTATTTTATTTTTAAAATCTGAACGAATTTTAATTTACAGATATTATTTGTAGCGGTTAATAACACCGCTACAATTACAATTTCGTGAAATACTTTGTAGCGGTTAATAACCGCTACAAATTACAATTTCGGAAAAAATTGTAGCGGTTATGTAACCGCTACAAATGAAAATTTTTTTATTTTTAAAAAAACTGTACGAATTTGTTTATACATATGTATTTATGGACGAAAATTTTTTTAAATAATTATTTTGGATGCTGCTATTCTCCATCATCATCCGGCCTGAAAGGACACATTTTAAAAAAATTTGTTAAATTTATGTTGTATTTGGAAAAAATTAGTAATTAGTAGTTAATATTTAAATAATTTAAGAAAAACGTGTACCTGATAAGTGGCAAATTATCATCTCCTTGAGGAAAGAAGTCTTCAAAATTCGAGGGTTGGAAGGGTTCACTGTCGTAAATAATGTCACCATCACCCATATCGTAAAGATCCCGTGGCTTGAGGTGAACGACCATATTCCAGTCTTTATGTTTCTCGTCCTCGACATAGTAAATTTGGTGTGCCTCAGAAGCAAGGATATATGGCTCATCATCTTCAATGCCCCCGTATGAATAAGTCTAGAGAAATTGACTGAGGTGATGCCCAAATGGTCAGTAGCGAGTCCCCGTGAAGTTGTCGTATTTGCCCAGGAGCATTTGAACAGTGTCACGGTGAAAAGCTGGTAACTCAACTCAATAATGTCAATTAGCTTTCCATAGTAAGTGACGCCTCCAAAGCGCATATCGCCATCACTACTGCTAGCATAACATCTCGTTCCGAATGTCCCGCAAACTCCAGAGTTTTGTGTGAGCAATCCCTGATCACGTCCAACCGTACAGAACTTGAAGCCGTTGACATTGTACGCGGTAAACCTTCGTGCATGGTCTAACGGACCGAGAGAAAGAGCTTTGAATTCATCTGTGTATGGGCTGTTGTCATTACGTATTCGACGTGTAAACCAACTGGGAAACTCTTTGTGGACTCTTTTATCAATGTCAGCAGAACGCGCACGGCCCCGTAGCTGACGCCTGAGATAACTCCTAAACTCACTATAGTAAAGTGTAATTTGTTAGAAGAGTCAGTAAGAAACAAATATAAAGTGTAAAAGCTAGTGAGCTTATATGATATATATACTTACTGCATGAAGGGTTCAACTTGGCTGCAATTTATCAAAACTGTGTCTGTGTGCCTGGAGTTTCTCTGTAGGAGTGAGTCTGAAGAATTCATATCCTCCAACTGGTTTCCCAACAGGAGGAAATAAAGTTGACGTGGAAGGACCAGGAGGAGAATCATCTACGCGACGCGGGCGGTTAAAAGATGTCTCCATGTCATCAAAGTACCTCGAACAGAAAGTTAGGACCTCATCTCCGGAATAACCTTCTGCTATTGACCCCTCAGGCCATGCCTTATTCCTAACATATGATTTTAATTTTCCCAAGTACCTGTAAGTTAAAATTGCATTAATAATTACGAGTAAATGAAAGAACAATGTGAAATTTAAAGAGGCGGGAATAAAAGATAATCTAGTACCTCTCTATAGGGTACATCCATCGATAGTGAACTGGGCCAGCAACCTTTGCTTCTCGAACAAGGTGGACAGTCAAGTGAACCATAACAGTAAAGATGATGGAGGAAATATCATCTCCAAGTGACAAAGTGTAAGAATAATTTTATTTTGCAGCTGATCAAGCTCTTCCGCTACCAAGACCTTCGCACACAACTTCTTGAAAAATGAACATAATTCTACCAAAACCACCGATACATCAGAAGGAAGTGTGTTTTTCAAGGCCAATGGAAGTAACTGTTGCATAAGAACATGAGAGTCATGACTTTTCAACCCAGTAACCTTTCGAGCCTGCAGATCGATACACCTTGAGATGTTGCTAGAATATCCATCTGGTACTTTTATGTTCTTCAACGTCGAGAGGAAGATATCCTTGTATGCTTTGTCAAGGTGAATTTAGCTGGCTGAAACTTGTCGTTTTCATCAGGCCAAGCCTCTTCACGAATTCCCAGGCCCGTAAATCTTTTCTAGCTGCGAGATGGTCTTTGGACTTTCCAGCTTCATTGAGCAACGTATATAGCACATTATCGCACACTTTTTTTCAATGTGCATAACATCCAAACTGTGTCGTAGCAAATTAGATTCCCAATAAGGAAGAGTGAAAAATATGCTTCTCTTCCGCCATTGCATAGGTTGCGTATCAGATGTCCCACGAGATCGTCGTCCCAATCGTTCGGGATCCACACTCTTACCAAACTCGACATGAACATCTTCTAACTGCCGCAAAATATCCATACCAGACAAAGTAACAGGAGGATCTCTCTTCTCCTGTTTCCCATCAAAGCGAATCCGTTGCAATCTAAGTCTGTGCTTGGAATCAAGGAACCGTCGATGTCCTATGAAGCACCACTTGCGACTGTGTGGAAGGCGACATGGCACAGAATCAAAATTGCACTCAGGACAGGCCAACCCAGTATGCACATTCCAGCCAGACAAAGTTCCAAACCGGGAAAATCACTTATTGTCCACATCAAGGCTGCACGGAGATTGAATAGTTGCTTGTCATGTGAGTCATATGCCTCAACACCATTCGTCCATAGGTCGATCAATTCGTGTATCAACGGTTGCAGGTATACGTCAATATCATTTCCTGGTGCTTTCTTGCCAGGAATGATCATGGAAAGCAAAAAGGAGCTCTGCTTCATGCACATCCAAGGTGGTAGATTGTATGGAATTAACACCACCGGCCAGATACTGTAACTTGTGCTCATGTTTCCGAAGGGATTGAAACCATCGGTTGCCAATGCAAGACGTACATTTCTAGGATCATTGGCAAAGTCTGGAAATTTCGCATCAAATGCTTTCCACGCCTCCGAGTCTCGTGGGTGCCTTAACCTACCATCTAGGTTTTCCTCAGTCGCGTGCCACCTCATGTGCTGAGCCATTTTTGATGACATATACATTCTTTGCAACCGTGGTTTCAAAGGAAAGTATCTAAGAAAATAATATATTAAAAATTTAAAATACCGAATATTTAAATACTAAATATTGACTCAATTTAA
This sequence comes from Neltuma alba, assembly GCF_004799145.2. Classification (NCBI taxonomy): domain Eukaryota; kingdom Viridiplantae; phylum Streptophyta; class Magnoliopsida; order Fabales; family Fabaceae; genus Neltuma; species Neltuma alba. The sequence goes on from NW_021636080.1 coordinate 21,382, forward strand.
AAAAATTGATGACATAATCAATTGTTTTAAGAATTTCAAATATCGAATATTTTTAGAGACGGAACAAGTAACACGCTGTAATAATTTGTACCTGAGAATTTTGGCCGGTTTTTCTTTTGCTTCTTGCCCTTCCGTACCGACTTATAGCGTGACGTCTTGCATCTCGTACAAATCTCTTTGTTGGCATCATCTCCCCAGTATAGCATACAGTCGTTTGGGCATGCATCTATCTTATATAGTTCAAGCCAAGCTTGTTAATAATCTTTTTTGCTTCGTAAAAAGATGGAGGGAATTCAGCTTGGGGGAAAGCATCTCCCAGTAATTCCAGCAACATAGACATCGCCTTGTCAGTCATACCGCAGCATTTGATGTGATACAGCCTCACCAAGAATGACAACTTCGAATACTTTGTACACCCAGAATAAAGAGGCTTGTCAGCTTCGGTCATGAGGTCAAAAAAATTCCCGAGCAGTTTCGTTTCTTAGAAACTCCGGTTGAGGTCCCTACTTCATCTTCGTTGGGATTCGAGCTTTCGTGAACACCAAAAGCATCACGCACAGCATCATTCACGGCATCGGCTTCATCCACTCGAACTCCCATCCGTGAAACTACTGGCACTGACTCAGCACCCATATCTAGCCGTTCCCCATGTAGTTGCCAAAATACGTACTCTCGCGGAAAAGGCTTAAAGATTAAATGTTCCCTAACAATATCTTTGGGATGCCACTTTTTGAAATTACATTAGGACAGGGACACTGAATCTTACCATTTACGGCAGCATTGGCGAAAGCAAAATCCAAGAAGAAATAGTTTAGACCAGCCAAGTATTGCGGAGTCGACCGGTGCAAGTTGATCCACGACCATCCATCACTAATAATGCTCAAATTCGTGAAAATATGACACAGAGCTCAAGAGCTCAAAGAGAAGTTAAAATGGAATTCAGTTGGAGTGCTTCAGCTTATAAAGGAGGTGGTGGGAACGGTCATTTTTTGTAGCGGTTACAAAACCGCTACAAATTTGTAGCGGTTTTAACGGAAATTTCATTTTCCAGCGGTTATTAACCGCTAGAAATTTAAATATCGGTTACAAACCGATAGAAATTTCTAGCGGGTTAACGGGAATTTTTGTCTCCATCGGTTTTGAATTTCTAGCGGTTATAAACCGCTAGAAATAGTAAAATTTCCTTTTCTAGCGGTTTGTCACCGCTAGAAAATTGCAATTTTTCGAGAGTTGACAATAAACCGCTAAAACGATGGTTAAAATCCAGTTGAATTTTCTAACGGTTTTGAACCGCTACAAACGATATTATTTTAAATATTAAATAGAAATACCGCACAATAAATTAATAACATTACAAAATAAATATTTATAAATTAATAAATGATTATAGAATTATTTTGATTAATTAACATGTTTAACGTGTTTAATAAATTGTAATGTTGATGTTGTAATAAATAAATAAATATTTCAATATTAATTAGTACTTGACATAAATAAAAATTATAGAAATAAATCAATAAAGTAAAACAAATAAATATAAAATTTAAATAAATATCTAAATAGTATATAAAACCGTAAAATCAAAATTCTAATAAAATCCAATACAATGAAAGCAAATCATGGGGTGGGGGCAGAAGCAGCATCATCGTGATCATCCTCTGCTGAATCTCCGGCTGGGGGTGGGCAGGCCGCTCAACCTGCGGGACTGGACTGGCGGATGGGGGGGGTAGGGGCGGGATGGGTGGCATGTGTAGGTCGGGGATGTCAGGAACCGAGATGTTTGGAGCTATACTGACCACCACATGACGCAGAGCCGTAGCAGCTGCCAAGAGCTGGTCAAGCTGCGTCTGGAGCTGACGATCACGCTCCTGGAAACTGACGATCACGCTCCACGATCCTGGCCTCCATCCTGGCCTGAACTCTTGTCTGAGCTCCTCTCGCAATTCCTCTGAGGATGAGGAACCCGGCCGCTTCGCACTCGCACATGAGAGCTCCCAGCAGTATATGAAGGGCCAGCGCCACTTGACGGGGCACCTAGTCGGAAAAAGAGTAGGTGTAGGTCCAAGTCAAGCCCGCTAACTCGACCAGGGTGCTGCGGCCGGCCACGACCGCGCTAAAAGTGAGGGCGGTGGGATCCAAGGCAGACCCCTGAGACTCACGCAACTCGGATCGACGACCTGAGTCATCCGTGCCTACCAAAATTAATATAAAGAAGTTAATTATAATATAATGATATCTACACTGTGATATTATATTAATATTAATTTATTACTTACCGCTATCTCCTCAACCTCATCCGACGCACGCCCGTCTCGGGTCTATACACCATCGGCCACATCTCGCCATAAGTGGGCGTGTATCCCCGCCTCCTGCTGCGTCTTTTCATCTGTAAATGAAATCAAAGAAATAATTAGTTACACAAATTAAATACATATACATATTTAATAAATTATTTCAAAGACTCACAATCTCGTCATAAGTGATCGCAAAGCTCCTGGATCCAGCCCTTATGACGTATCGTCTGATGCCTGACGCTTCCCAGCATTTCTCCTAGAAAGAGCCTGAAAGCAAAAATGTAAAAAAATTAAATTAAATGAGTCAAGTCGGATAAAAAAAATAAAGAATTATAATTAATACAATATTATCATACCATCTGGTCAGCCGTCATCATAAAATAGACGTAATGGACCAGTCTTGGTCCGGGACTCCACCAGGTACATCTGCAGTATCTCCTGGAGGGGCCTCACCTTTCTTCTCCCTCCACAGGTCGGCCCTCCTGTTCTTCCATGCCATCCCAAGCCTCTTGATCGTGTCAGCCCTCAACTCCTCCCCCAGAATAAATTTACTCTATGATTAAAATAATAAATTAACTAAATAACAAATTATAAACAAATAATTAAGCAATTTCAATAATCAAAAACAAATAATTAGTTTTTAACTAATTTAAGAATATTATAAATAAATATAAATTAATCAAAAACAAATAATAATTAAACAATTAAGTAATTAAATGAAAAATATTTTTTACTCAACTAAATTTAAAATTATTATAAGTAATAAATTAATGAAATCAATAACATTATTTTCATTTAACTACTTTTAAATAATTTAAATAAAAAATATATATATTCATTTAACTACTTTTAAAAATATTATAATAACAACAAATTAAATAAATAAAAAATTATAATCAAACAATTAAATTATTTGAAAACAAAATATAAATCATTTATTTAAATTAAAAAATTTATAAATAACAATTTTATATTACCTTCATCATTTTCCAGCCTTGCTGCTTCTTGTCTGAGGTGATCTTCTTCCAGTCCTGCACGTAGATGGGGAACAGCGTCCACTGCTGACCAAGGAGGCGCACGTACTTGTTGTACAACTGGCCACCTTTCTTCGTCGGTTGGCCCAACTCATTGAGCGGCACAACCACTCGTCCGCTCGTCATCATAGACAGCTCTCTCTGGTCAGCCTCCGATAGGACCTGTTCCCCTCAGTGTCTGCAAAATTTAATTAAGAAATAAATTATATATCAATAAATTAATACAATTTCTATATAAATTAAATACTGATCAAAACTTTAAAAAGTTAAATAAATACTTACCGACAAATTCCACCTCATAACCAGCCTGACGTCTCGGAGCAGGACGCTGCGCAGCCTGGGGATACTCATTCCCCTGATCCTGCTCCTCCTCCTCCTCCTCGTCAGCAGCATCAGCATCAGCATGGGGTTGCTCATCCCCAGTAAAATGAGCCTCCTCAGTCCGCTCAACATCATCCTGCTCCATAAAACTGAGGATATCCTCCTCGCTCAGATCGTAGTCATGAATGCTGGGGAATGGCTCACCAGCATCATGATGAACCTCACTGGGTCCAGCTCTCTCAGGATCAACTGGGTCTTTCCCGTGTCGACGAGTCATCCTAATAACAACAAATAGTAATTATTTATAAATGAAATAAAAAAAAATTATTTATAAGCTACAACATAATAAATAAATAAAATAAAACATAAAATAAAAATTATTTATCAATAAATTACTATTTTTTACCTGAAATAAGGATCTGCAACTGAATCAGAACTCGAATATGTTTGTGAGAAAATTCAGCAGAGCTTCGCTTCCAGAACGATTGAAGAAGTGAGAGTGGGGGGGTATATATATACCGAGAATTCCTAGCGGTTCGGTCCAAACCCGCTAGAAATTTCTAGCGGTTTTGGGCCGAACCGCTAGGAATTCCCAACGGTCACATGTGCCTCGGGAATTGGCTAGCGGTTCGGTCCAAACCGCTAGCAATTTCTAGCGGTTCGGCCAAGACCGCTAGAAATTTCTAGCGTTCTTGGCCGAACCGCTAGAAATTTGGCAGTTCATGCAGAACCGCTAGAATTTTTCTAGCGGTTTGGTCCCCAACCGCTAGAAATTGCTAGCGTTTTGGACCTAACCGCTAGAAATTTCTAACTCCTCGGGGAATGAAAAATTTCTAGCGGTTCATGCATCAACCGCTAGAATTTTTCGGTTTCTAGCGGTTTATTGGCCTGAACCGCTAGAAATTAAACGCTACAAATTTGGCGCCAAGTTCCCGCCAAAGCCCGGGGAATTTTCTAGCTCTAATTTTCTAGCATTTAGGTGGTAACCGCTAGAAATGTGCGGGCAATGGTCAAACCGTCTGTATTTTGCAGCGGTTTTTTTATAGAAACCGCTAGAAATATTTGGAATTTCTAGCGGTTTTGTTGAACCGCTAGAAATGTTCCGCTGCTACTTCAACATTTTCTTATTGTATGTGTTCTTCCACATGTTTAATTTCATCTCCATATTCGTTTTATCCTGTTGCACATACACATAAAGTTTAAGAATTCCTACGTAGAAATTATGAACATTTATAAAAGTTACAGAGTTGTTTGATTCATATAACAAACCCACTAGTCACATAAAACGATACACCATATGCAACTGTCTAATATAATAAACAAGTCATAAATCCCTAGTGTAAAACTCAAAATAGGTAGAAGTTGTTCCTTCTGATCCTTCAGAGCTGCATACATTTCCTGTGCCTCCGGCCGTCCATAAGGAGTTTGGTGCACCGTCTAAAGAAATCAGGATCACTGACAACTTCAGGAACTGTTT